>NW_022589733.1:21392661-21432642 GCF_004348235.1 Phoca vitulina | reverse complement strand
GGGGGGGGGGGGGGGGGGGGGGGGGGGGGGGGGGGGGGGGGGAAGCGCCCCACCCCCTCCCCTGCCTCATTTCCCAGATGAATGAAATGGGATTTCAATTAAGAAGGGCGGCACCCGCGCCTTCCCCTCCTCTGTCTTCATGGAGAGCTAAGGGGGGGCACAGGCAGAGTGTGAGGCAAACAAACACATGGACAAAGGGAGATGGACTGAGTGAGAGGAAGAACAGGTGTGTGAAGGGTCGGAGGGAGGCCCCGCAGGTGCCCGTCCCATGGAGAGGATGAACGGAGGCGCACGTCCAAGTGCACAAGGCCAGTTACTGGAAGAGCAGCCCCAAGCGGGGTAAACAGAGGCAGGTCTGCAAAGAGGCTGCTCACTGGGCCTGCAGCCGATGCCTGTGAGGTTCTGGAAGGGGAGGAGAGAAAGGGAGAAGCATCCAGGGAAGACGTGAACACCTGCACACACACCCGGAGGAGGTGGACGCTTACTCCTGGCTACAGCCAGGCCTGTGATGGGAATTTATTTCCCTCAATTATGTGCTCTCGTCCCCAGTCTCAGTTCATCAGCACAGTGCAGCCAAGTCAATGAAAGGCTCCATAATGAAGTAATCACATGCACGGGGATGGCCCCGCACCTGCCTGCTGGGCCCTGAATCAAGCTGACATCGGCCCTCCAATCCCTCCCCAACCCCGTGTGCTCCCAGGCTCCTTGTCAGGTCACCCCCATCCTGCCCCAAGAGGCTCTGGCCCGGCTGCCATTTTCTTGACCCCATCACAAATGCCCTGATTGCAAGAGAGGAGGAAGGGACTAGCTACGTGGGACTGAGCAGTACGTAACGTTCCATCCCTCCCTTTTCTCCTACCTGGGAAATCCTTCGCTGCAAGGAGCCTGATCCTAAAAACCAGTACCATGTGCCCAGAAAGACTCCATTTGCTCAAGTCATTGGTATCTAATAATAATAGTAATGGGGGAACACAACTGGAGTAGATTTCACAGGTGAGGGAACGGAGGCTCACAGAGGTTACATGAGCGGCAAAGGTCACGCAGCTCAGAGGCAACAGAGCTGAAGCTGAGGCCCACGCTCTTCACGACCGCCTCGAGAGCTGCTGCGTTGTCCCAAGAGAACTTAAACTTCTGCTCACGCCGTCCGTCCGCCCGTCTGCCGCATGTTCATGGGGCACCTCTTCTAGCACTGACAACACAGCTGGGAACAAGAGAGGAAGACTCCCTGCTCTCGAAGGGCAAGGGGGAGAAAAGAGGACGGGGGGTAAGACAGACAAGCTGCCACCCAACAAATGAACATACTTCAAGTCAGGTGCTGATGGGGGAGGATGAAAAAGTAGGGATGGGGGACAAAAGAAATCCCAGGGGTCACTTCCTACTGGCAGCTTAGAGAAGACCTGGAGGAAGCAAGGGCGCGAGCCACAAGGGCCATCCAGGCAGAGAAGAACGGCACGTGCAAAGGCCCGAGGTGGGAGCAGAGAGAGAGAGGAGGGCCCCGAGAGGAGTCAGACAGGTCATGGGGGTGAGTTCCCGTGGGCCAGAGGCCCCGCTAACATGCAAGGGACTTCCACGAAAATGACAACAAGGGGCTCCTCTTCAGCATCCCGTCCTCTGGGCAGACGTGGCCCCACACTCCCCACCCTGCTTGGTAAGCCGAACCTGGGATGGATTCCTCCCCTTGGGAGAGAGCTGCGTGGGCGAGATCCTGCCCAGCCTCCCACGGTTACACTGCTAGGGCTTTCCAGTACAAGGCTAAGGGACCTCCCCAAACACACGTATGTGTAATATATACGATCTCCTTGAGCCTTTCCCTTTCCCGGGGCGGTGGGCAGAAGCTGACCGTGAGTGCAACAAACGCAAAGAGGGGATGGGGAAGCCTGACCATCCTTTGTCACAGGCTGCGCGGCAGCACTGGATGGTGGGGGCACCCATGCAGCAAAGCGCCTCCCTGAGAGGCTGGAGAGTCCGCACCAGGACTGGGGCGAGGGACGCAAGGCTCACGAGAGCTGTAGCTCCAAGCCAGGAACGCCGACCATTCTGCACGTCCCTTCTCTGAAACCATACTGCCCTTTCACATACGTGAATTTCAACGCACTTTGCAAACTTAATAATCATATAAAGCTACGTGACCCCGGCAGAGCTGCTGTTTCAATGCCGGCTCTTCCCAGCACAAGTTCAATCTGGGGGCGGGGGTGGGGGGGCGGGGCGGCGCTTTGCTTTTCTTAAATGGGCTGTTGTGGGAAAAGACTGCTCCACTCGCCACAACGTAACAGGTGTCTCCCCCTAGTGACACACACACGCAACACACACATGTGTGCACACACATACACGCACACATGCATACACACGCGTGCACACACATACACGCGTGCACACATACACGCATACATGCACGCACACATACACACGTGCGCACACACACATGCACACGTACACACGCATGCACACACGCATACACATGCGTGCACACACATACACGCACATGCATACACACACGCACACATACACGCGCGCACACGCACACACGCATACACACATGTGCGCACACATGCACGCACACATACGCATGCACACATACACGCGCACACACACGCGTGCATACACACGCGTGCATACACACATGCACACACACACACGCTTCCGGCGGCAGCACCACCCCCCGCCTCTGCTGTCCCGGAGCTAGAGCCAGGTAGTGAGGTACAGGTAGACGGGCATCACCTATCTCCGCGGGCTGCACTTGGCCCCCATCCTCAAACCAGCCATCTCTAAGTACCCTGGGGCCTCCAAGACAGAATAAGTGGGCAAGCCCTCAAGTGTTCTGGGTTCTGTTGTTAAACATGAATGGTGAACCCGGAACACCTATGGAGGAGCTGCTCTGTATGCTGTTTCTCTGGCCAGGACACCAGAGGAGCTGGATCTTGGCCAGAAGGGAGAGAGGGAGGGGCCCTGCAGAAAACACAAGAAGTCAGAAGGGGACAGGAGGGGGGGGCAGCCGGAGGAGCCCCTTCTGGGCTTGCTGGGGATCCACAGGACTGCCCAGAAAGGCAAGGCCAAAAGCCAGAGAGGAACAAGAAGGCACCAAGCAGGGGACTGTAGGTGATGGGCGAGGAGGCAAAACCTAGAAAACTGGGAGCTGAGTGGAACAGGATGCATAATGGGCCAGACCCATCACGGCTTAAGGCGCACATTAATTCGGGTTTCCGCAGTGACCAGAAGCCTGAGGAGCCATAGCCCCTTCTCCAGTTCATTCCATTCCAATCATCAGGAGAACTGTGTTTTGGGGAAGGGGCCAGGCCTGTTATTGGAGCCTTAACTTGGTTGCTGCCTTTTACAGTACACTTCCCAGAATAAACTGCCCCAAGACTTCATCCATCACCAAAAAAGGCAACTGTGAAAACACTCATGGCCGGCCCCTTCCCTCACACCAGCAGTCACCCTCCCCTCCACTGGGGGGGGGGGGGCGGCGGGGGGAGGTGGCTCGGCCAGTACTAATTGCTCTTGTGGATGCTGTGCGGTGTGGGGGCCGTTCCCAGCGATGAGCAGTTAGGAACTTCCCAAATCATTAACCTTTCTCGGAGTGCATTGTACTGGGAGGTGCTCCCTCTGCAGCCTACTCAGGAGCCCTATTGATCTGCCGCACACTCGGCGCCTTCAAAGTTGTTTATGATCGATATGCAAATTGCCCATGGCATTGATCTAGTATTAATTTTCAATTAGGGAATCCACAAGGGGTCTCTGAGGGTCAATACCTAACAATGCAAAGGAAACTCTGCTGAGGAGTACCGGGCCTGATGCTGATAAAAGCTTCCCTAAGCCTCCTTCTCAATAGTTCCAGGCCCTCGGGGCTGTCACCTTCACTTTGGCTCATTTGGTTCCCTACTAAGTCAGACCCCTTCGGTCGGCAGCCTCCCAAGGCTGGCTCTGGGGTTGTTGCCCTGAACTCCACCCCCCTCCCCAACATCACCGCCCCTGCCCCCCAGCCCGGTGCCACAGGGACACTCCCTGGCCTGCCAGTGCGTTCCCCTGACGCCCGCCCTCTTGATCGGATGCCCCAGGAAATGCCTCCAAGTCTCCCCATGCCACACCCAGCCCCAGGACCACTCTCTCCCCCAGCTCCCCAACCACACATACCTTTTTCCTCCCTCTCTCCCTCTCCCTCGTTTCTGCTTAGTCACGGAACGTCACCTTGGCACGCTGCCACGGCTGGAGCTGGCGAGCTGCATGGTCCCCAGAAATCTCAGGCAGTCAGGCAGAGCCGCCAGGCTGCCAGGTTATGCTTGGCAAACAACCCACTGATGTCATTTCAAAAAACCAGCGGGGGGAAGGAAAAAGGCACAGCTTCAAATCATCTGTTTCTCCTTCTTTCTTTCTTCTAACAAAATGTTTCTTCCTAAATGAAACATGGGGGCAGGGGGCTGGAGGGTTGTTAATGACTTTACCACTCGCTCATGGTTCCCAGAAGAGGCCTCGGCCCGCCCTCCAGGAGTGTGCAGGGCAGTGCGTGTGAGCCACGGATGGGGATGTCCCCGGGGAGGGTGTGCCCAGCTGGGACTCGAGTGACCCGGGGACTCAGTCATTCCATTACGGCCCCTAACAGCCCCTGAGAGACTTGCGTGGGAAAGCTGGGCAGGCAGGAGTTGGGAGAGGAAAGTGTCCTGCTCCCCTCCCAGCAGGTGTGGGGATGAGCAGGGTCCAGCTGCGCTCCAGCCTGGGGCCCAGCAAGGACTCTGTTCGCCTTCCCTCTCTGCCAGGGGCTCTGCGTGCTCCACGTTTTCTGCACATCCTCCAGTTGGAACAACCTTCCAGAGTCTCAGGCTCTGTCATACCCCACGGAACCCCCTGAAGACCCACCTCCACGCCGGGTGGGTGGGTGCCTGCCCACTTTCGGCACTGCCGCTCCCAGCGCGAACCGGCGCATTAGCTAGCCAGGCTAATTGGTTTATGGATAACATTAATTACCATGTTGCTCATTAATGGATGAAATCTTTATTGGTGCCATTGATCAGCGGACTTGTTAGCTGGCCTCCTAACCAATGGCGGATATAACAAGCTCTCTTATTGGCATATCAATTAATGCAATCAATTCCTGGCCAGAGGCTGCCATTCGCTTCCCTGGTTGTTCAGGGGTAGAAGACAGAGCCATGTCAAGCATGCCTTTCTTTAGAGTTCCCACTTCTCAACTGACTTCCAGGTGGCTTCTCAGCCGCTTGGGGCTCATCTAGCCAAATTAAAAAAAAAAAAAAAAAAATCACACCTACCCTTCCATGTGAAAATCACCTTTCCATGTTCCACTAGTGATGTAAGTGCTATCTATCAGGATACATAAGCTAGAAGAAAAATGGGAAGCGCCTGGAGACTGTTAAAGCAAACAGGAGGGCTGAAGGAATCAGGAGATGTTTCTAGATTGGACACTGATGGAAATGATTTGGTCCCCAGACCGGCCTCTGGACAATGATCACATAAGCCTGAAAACAACAAACCAAAGGCATCAGCCCTCTGCCCACCTGGGGAAGCCTTCCCAGACCTCCCAACCTCCTCGACGCACAATCACATCTGCTGACCACACCTAACGGCATCCACCTCACTCCGTGCCTCCGACTGACCGGTCCTGCAGGAAAACCTCGCCTGCTCACCTTAAATCCCAAGCTCCGGTACCAAAAAGGCCTTTTCACATTAGGGACCACCACGTGCCCAGTAAATCTGTGCACACAGGGGCACTCTGATGTTTGTTGAAACGCATACAATAAATCTGTTCAACAGCACTTATATCCCTATAAAGTCACAGTTGGGGAAAAATTTTCTCGAGGCAGCAACACGTCTTTAGTTGTTTCAGAAAAGGCTCAGGGACTGGGTGTAGGTGGATCCCCAGGCCCAAGGATTTGCAGCTGGACGTTACTGACGACGAGCGAACACGAGGGCATTAACGCTCCGGCAAAGGGGATGAGCCGACAGACCCGTGGCTTTGGGAGGGTAAGTGGGGAATGCCTGACCCCCAAGACGTGCTTTAAAAGGATTACCTGGAGTTTGCCCCCAAAGGGAGAAGCTTGGAATATTATTCCACATTTGTTTCTAAAAGCCAAAAATAAATGTAAAAAGGGAAGAAAATCACTACTCTACTCAGCGGTGCCAGTGCTATTAATAAACTTTGCAAGCACAAACATTTAATTCAAGGAGAGAGGGTAGAAGCAACAAGAATTGGTTAAAAGCAGACAGGGTGGGAAAGCCAGCTGCTTTGGGTAGAGCGGTGACAGAGCACGGGAGGGTGGCTGAGGCTGTGGCCCGGGGACATAATTCTCAGCATGTGGCAGCACAGCTCGGGGCTTCTAGGATAAACAGTAGAAATATTTCCTCTGATTTATAAATAGAAAGTGACATCTTTCCACGTGGACCATCAGTACCTTCCATATTCACAGGGCAGAGGCAAGTCCTGAACAGACCGAGGCAGGGGCCAGAGAGAGATGCCCCAGCCAGGGGTCACCCTGACAGAGAGCAGAGAGGAGAGGGGCAAGAGGCCTCAGAGGGGAGGCCAACACCTCCTCAACGTGCAAAGTCCTTCTCCATGGAGCAGAAGCCTGCACACTCTCCGCCGTGGTCATCCGACAAAGGTGACGAGTAGATACCCAGACGAGGGGCCCGTCGCCAGCCACTCAACACCACGGTGATTCTTTCAGTCAGAGCAGCCCCAGGGTCTTCCAACGGCAGGAGTCTCTGGGCGCCTCTAAGGCAGAGTTCGTAGAGTACAGTGGTCTCGGAACAGCTCGCTGGGGACCCCCATAATACTTGCAGGGGTTCTGCGAAGTTTGACTCCAATTTTAAGTTGTTTATTAAATTACTGGTTCTTACTAAAGGCTGTCATAATAAAACCTACTCAAATATGGTATTCGCCAAAATGTGACACCCTGGAGGTCAGGCCATTAACTGGCCACGCTAGAGTTTGTGTGGGCCTCAGAGTGATACGTCTGCCCTCCCTACTTAATCGGAGATTCTTCTGAGGTTGCAAGACACAATGCTTATAAAAAACAGTTAGCACTTGGAACTCCTTCCACATGGGCAAGGATTTGCAGAATAATGGAACCAAAATGAAATCCATAAACAAAACAGAAGCGTAGCTGATCCTATTTAACTATACCTTCCATAACTCTTGATTTTGATCAAAATGTTGATCACCTCTGCTTTATTCCCATTTTATAAAGCTTTCCTAGAAAAATTATTTATATATTGGGTGAAAATCAGATTTCATTTTCTAGAGAAGAGAGCACTACTTAATAAAAGTTTACAAAGCACTGTTTTGTCTGAGGTATCGCTCTAGATGAGGAGCAGAGTGCACTCTTCGGAGAGCCTCTCTTAGAAGCAACATGGATTATTTATTTATTCATTTATTTATAACATGGATAATTTAAAGTTTTGAGAAAGAATGTAAAAACTCACAGCCCTCCACTGACAGAGCATGCTCACACACACCGCATTCACTCTCAATACTATACGGGCGCATGAAAGACCACATGCCCAAATGGAGAGAGCTGTGCCATGGGATGATGAAAGCGGACTTCAAAGCATTGTGTTATGTTGTGTATTTGCTTTCCAATAAAAAGTGAAGAGGGAGCACGATCTCTTCATGATCTGCCATGGAAGCAACACTCAACTCCCCTTAAGAAAGGGTTGCCTGATTCCTCTGCAAAAGTGGGCACAGAGAATGCAGTTGTCCTTGTCTTAATACTCTAACCACACAGAAAGCTTCCATGGTTGTCTTTTCTCCCACAGACTAGAGCTTAGAAGCTCTCTCTCCAAGACAGAAAAGAAGGGTTGTCTAATTTGTTCACCGACTGATTCACCAAGTCATTAAACATCTCTATGAGTGTGCACCGACTAGGTTCTAGGCATTGTGGATCCAACTGGACCACAGCAGATCCCACCTTGGGGGACACAAGATGGCTGAGTTACATCCAAACTTGCCACTGAACCATCGTGTCGACACGCACTCAGACAAGAACGTCACCTCTTTTACTAGGTCTCTGCTCACCTGAGGGACAGATAACAAAGTTGGCCCTCCATGTTCTAAGAGAGCTGCCATCATGCTAGGGCTCTAAGTTGGCCCCATTCAGTACTCTCTGGGAACATTGGAATCATTGCAGAATCAAACCGCGTCCACTCTAAAAAGGCTCTTCATTCCCAAGACCCTGGCCCATGCTTCCCTGACTCTTCACCTGGGTGATCACATATCAAGGTTCTTCCACACCAAACACGATAATAAACCAAATCTTATCAGAATTGAGCTATAAATCTGTGAAGACTCCAATAATTTCTAGCCAAGGGAATAACACCACAAAAGTACTTTTTAAACTAATTACTCGGATTCCGAAGCGCAGCCCTAATGAGCCTTCTTTTCTGCCCAGAACTTACTAAGAGGACAGACTACGTTCTGGTGCAGTAATTACCGCTTTCCCCTTCAAACTTCTAACTGGAGATCGATGCTGCATTTTAAGACCCATTGATTTACAATTAGCCTGGCTTTCCTGCTAAAGTGTTTTTTAAGCAGAGTTTACTTTTATTTTATTTCAAAATCTCTGAGATCTGGTTCTTGGATTTTACACCCTCACGAGAGGGGACTGGAAATCTCCAAGAGGAAGATACTCATCAGAACAGAGAGGAGGAGGGGCGTGGAAGTCAGAATCAGGAGGGTGGGTAAGGGGAAAAGGGAACTTAGTTTGCAGGATCCATGTGGAGACAGAAATTTGAACAAAAAATTTTTTGAAAGCCAAAACTTGTGCCAAAAGGGGAAGGAACGAGGAAATCCGAAGAGAGGAATCAGGCGGCAGGGCGGCAAGGGGAGAGTGTGGGGCTCGCGGCCTCATCAAGTATAGCTGCTGTCAGGGTGGCTGGAGCGGCTCTTTATTGCCTCGGCTGCTTATGAGCATCCTCGGGACGGGGGAGAAAAAAAAGAAAAGAAAAGAAAAAGCTTTGTGCATCTTTGCAAAACAAAGCACTAGTTAAAAATAGTGTGTGCAGCAGGGACAGTGTGCTAACATGAGGGTCCTGGCAGCTCCAGCATCTTGCACAATCTGTCCCATGAGGAGAGCAGAAGTAAGCGAAGCAATTAAGAATTTCATGCTGATTGCTTCGAGCATGTTTTTCTATGCCATAAAGATAATAGCATAAAGGATACAGCCTTGCTTCCCTCCCTGCCTCCCCCCCCCCACTCCCCTGCCTGGCAACTTCTGCCTTCTGTCTTTGGGACTCTTTCTTTTCTTCACCTCCCCTGGCTGAGGACTCGAGATGCTGGCTAGCTGGCCTGGCACCCCTTGGTGGAATCGGTCACTGCCACGCCTGGACAAACAGTCAGTGCTCGTGCGTGGGAGCTGGGCCCTCCCTGCTGCTGGCCCAGGGCAAACCCAGAAGAGGAGCCATGAGCTGGGCTGCGTTATCGAAGCCCCAGAGATGGAAGGGCCTAAAAATGGGGAGATGGCCCCTGAGGCCGGGAGATCCAGGCTCTCCACGGCCCCTCCTGCCACTGCTGCCCTGGGCCCGTCCCTAGGGCCTCCTCCCAAGAGGGACGGGAGAAAGATGGTCCTGGAAAGTGAAAAATAAAATCCCCCAACGACTCTAAAGGGGGGGAGGGGACAAAAGCCACTAACTTTTTGCTTTTTTTTTTTTAATGTTATTTTATAGCAAGATCGTATAGGCCAATTTCAAAGACTAATACAAAAAAAGTGCAATTAAATCCTTGAAAAACTGACAGATCAGCAAAACAAAACCACCCTGAGGAGAGCCCGATTGAGCCTCATTAAGAAGGAGTTCAGCCTGTTTTTAAAACCCTTCTTAACCCTTATCTGGGTACCTCCCAGCAGTGAGGGCTCCCAATGCGGCTGGCATAATTAGTGTCAGAATGGAAAGTGGGGGGGAAAAATCAACGTAGGAAATAGAAATTAAAACATAAATTTAAGGGGGGTGATGTTTCAAATGGAAAAACTGTTCCAAATTCAAACAACAAACTCCCGTCAGTCCATCTGAGAGCAATGGGGAGACAGCAAAATGCTCCACCATGCCCAGAGATAAATATGTTCCAATTAAACAGAGGGCTGGGGCCATGCGAGAAGATTTATGCCGCAATGCGCCACCGCCAACCTCTCTCCCTTCCCCCCAAAATATATTCCCCATTGTGGTCACATCAACTCCAGGAGGCTGAGTTAATGGCAGATGGACGGCAAATTGCACTGACCTCTACATCAGTTATAACCATCACGCCTGACAATGGGGAAAATGAGATCTGGTGACAAATTCCCGCACCTCCAGCCACCAGGATCCCCCAAAGCTGATGTGGACACACATGTGTGAAACAGTATGTGCGTGAGGGCCCGCGAGCGGGTCACACGTGAAGCTACTGGCCTGTAATAAGGAGATGTGGCGCTGGGCTCCGTTATAGGACAGCCGGCGCTACAGAGGGAATACTCTGGAGATGGGGGAGATGGCAGAGAGATGAAGCCATTTTATTAAATCAGGCAAATTCTAATTTATTCTGCAGAGACCGAGGAAAGAAAATGGATTCATTCTCAGTCTACCTTCTGAGCCCGCTCTGGTCACCCCAGCAGAGGAAGGAGGGGACAAAAGGTGCCAATGGCTCACCTGGAAACCACGGGAAGGTGTCCCCCTTTGAACGGCAGCCATGAAAATAGGCCTATTCCAACTCTTGCACCAGGAATTTGGAAAAGAACGCTTACACCGGAGAAACTTAGGGGTTTTCCTCTGGCCTTCGGATTACTCCAGCAGGTGAAGGGGCTTACAAATTTGATTCACTGCAATATGAAATCAAAAAGGTGACAGCAGCCGAGAGAAGAAGCGGGCAAGGACTGAACAGGAATCGTGGGACATCTCCCCCAGTGGCAGCAAACACCCCCTGCCCGACGGCGGGCACAGAAATGGTGGTTTCCAGGAACGTTGGAAAAAATGGCAAAGAAGAACACCTAGCACAGACGCTGCCTTTCATCGACAAAAGGCACTTGTGTTTAGACCCCAATGCAAAAACCGAGGTTTTAATGAAACAATCCAATGGAGTTAGTTTAGCTCTCCTGATGGGCTGACATTTCACCTGTGTCTTGGGGTTAGCTTGGCAATGAGCTCCAGGTGGTGTGAAGGGAAGGGACCCAGTGACACAGGACGTGTACCTGTAAAGCTGGAAGCTCCACCTGGCCGTGGTTCCCCCGCCACGTTCGAGAACAGAGGGGAAGCCACTGAGACTGCGAGAGATAGCAATGCTTCCCAAGTCGGCCACCAACACTCTCCCTTCTCAAGAGCTGTGAACGGACATGAAACTGGGCGTTCCGGGAACCATGTCAGCCGGGATGGAAAGAAGGCAGCCAGCCACCTTCTGCTGGACCCTGTTGAATCAACAGCTTGGGCCGACTTCACCCCCAGGTCAAGCAGAATTTGCCAAGTGCACGGGGTCTGGCTTATAGGAACAGACAGGCAGGGTGACCACTTTTCATTCCAAGGCTCCCAAGGGGCATTCCACCCCCGGGACAGTCAACCTGGAGATCTCCTCACAGATACCTGCAGGCTCTGCTTTCTGACCGTACCTCCCCAGGAGCTAAGTGCAGCTTTGGCCACCATAACCCCACATCCCCCTACCTTCCCAGCATGTTGGGAACACGGTTTTCAAATGCTTCCGACTCTGAAAACGGCCATGTCAAATGCCAAAGAATCCAAGATGGCCAGTCAGGTAATCCTGACCAACGACCTCATACATGCCTAGCACTGAGCTCTCTTCCAAGGCATTTCTAATCAAATCACTGAAAAGAAAGCCTAGTAACTGAGTGCATTAGTTGGCAAGATGCTCTGTCCCATGTAAGACCCAAGGCTTACCAAATTACAGGGTAATCAGTACACTTCCGGTTTTACAGACCTCTGCGACACCATTTTGGTTTTTCAAGAACAGGAAAATCTTCAGACTAACCGATAACGGAAAAAATTAAAACAACAACACGGACTAAGCAAACTTAACCTGAGGTATAAAAATGCAGAGGGGTCCGTCTTCCCCATCTTCAGGCTGCTGCCCTGCTAGGTTTGTAAAGAACTGGGAAGTCTCAGGATGACTCTGAAGACTCTGTAACTCATTCATTCCACTGGAGGGGAAAGGCCAAGTTGCCTTCCCCACCAGAATCCTTCATCTCTCAGACAAAGAAAGGTTTTTTTCTTGCCCTTTCCACCACCTGCTTGTGTGAACTGCCTACAAGAGCAAGGAAAAGGGACCGCAGCTCCTCAGCCTGAATGCGAGGCAGCCAATCAGAACTAATCTCTGCGCTGGAAGTAAATTCAGTCTGTTCCATGATCTGGTACCCAGGAGGGCTCAGGCGGCGGGGGGTGGGGTGGGCTCGCTTCCCTGGGTATCCCCCACCCCAGACTCCCAAAAACTAACCAGGGACTTTCTGGGCAATGCTTTTCCACCACAGTCAGCCATGGAAGAAATTATTTGAGATTAAGCCCAAAACTAAATCCAAAGTAACGAGTTTGACTTTATGACTTATTTATTTATTTCTTCCTTTGCGAACAGAAGGTTAATATAAGAGCAACTCCTTGGCAAACCTTTAAGGGTAATTCAAGCGACACTGATGTGAATCAATGTTCTCTTTGTGAACACATTACTTGGCAGAAACTGGCTTTTTGTAACCCCCTTAAACCTAGCCGGCAAAACAAAAAGAAGGGGGAAAATGTCCTTCAAACAAAAGGATGAGGTGAAAATAAAGAGAGGGTCGACTGCACTTTATTCTCTTTCATAGAAGCAAATGGATCTAGTGCTTTTATACATTAATCAATCAATATCACTGACTGTACATCAGCGGGGTAGCCAAGTTATGAATGACCTTTCTGGCAAAGAGGACACTTTTAATGCTCATAAGACTGCTCATAGCTTAGCAACTTTCCGAATTTATGCCTGCATGATTACCCCTTAGAGGCGAGTGGCCGTTAGCGCTGCACTAAATATGGCAAGGTTAGTCATTTCCAATTTGTGCAGAGGGAAGGAGGGATGTGGACATGCTGCCCCATTTCTGCACAGGCTGCCACAACCTGGATGAGGTAGGAGGGCAGAGGGCCTGGGAGGCACAGTCCCCGCCCCAATGGCAGGCTAGCTTCCCTTCGGAAAGCTGGCTGGGCCTCCTGTTCAGCTCTGGGCCAATCCAAACAGGGAAGTTTCAGGGAGCTAATCTAGAAAGCTGTGCCCAGCTCGACTGCAGCTCCTGCCTGCTGCTCACACTTCGCTGCTGTGTCTGCCCGACTGGCCACAGCAGGGCATTCCCAGGCCACCTCCGCATCCTCTCCCTGCCGGCTCCTGTCTGGGTCTGCAAGCCCTCCCCACGCAGACTGGACTTCTCCAACTGGGCAACACAACTCCATGTTTCCGAAAAGAGAACAGAGCTTCCATCTTTCGGTTGTTTTTCTTTTTTGAAGCAATCCACAGAAGGGCATTTCTACCAAAAAGATGATGTTGACTTACTCTTTCTAGAAATAACCAGCTCGGATAAATAAACAGTTAAGCCAATTCTCTTTCTTTCCCCCTCTTACCAGCTCAGCCATTCTCTTCATGTCCAGAAGGCAGGAAAGTTCTCTGGATTCCATTCTTTGTGGGTGGAAATGGGTCAAAGGGCTGTCTGTGGGCGTGGAGTTCTGTGACAACCATTATTGTCTCAATGAGGCCGATGGGAGGCAAGAGACAAACCCCCACTCCCCATCACCACCTCAGCTTTCTCCCCCACCTTCCCTGTGCTAAAAACCTCTGGAAAAATCTGTTGGTTCATCCACAAGACCCCGCTTATTTCTGTCTCCCATAGAGGGAGAAAAAAACATCTGGGAACTTAGAATGTAGCTTTAAATTCCTCCACATTACAACAGAAGAAACCCTAGGCTCAAGCTCACGGTGCTCACTAGAATTCAGGTGGAGGTCAGGGCCGAGGGGAGCTGCGCCTTGCCCCGCTGTGCAAGATCATGCCAGAGCGCTGGTTAGACGAAATGCAACAGTTTGGTTGTGGCCACTTCTGGTTATGGACATAAGGACACCTCTGTCCGGCCGCTCCTGGTTCATATTCCTGAAGTCCGTGGAGTTTATTTAGGGAGGACCCAACTCCAACAGTGTTCTCGCCAGAAGCTGAGCCTCCAGGCCACAAGATCCTGAGTCCAGTTTCCAGAAATGGGTGATCAACAACAACAAAAACAGGGAGAAGAGGAGCTTGTTTCAAGGGCTGTAACTGGGACGTCTCTGAAGGGGTGGAAAGTTCTTCCATCGGTGCCTCTCGGGGTGATGGATGTTTGTGGCTCCTGGCGTGGTGGGGAGGCCACGCTGCCCAGCAGCTGCGGCCCCGCATTCCCTTCCCTGTGGACGGACAGAGGCCTCCTTCTCAGGGGGCCATCCTCAAATACCTAATGCTGCTCTTGTCGCCAATTTTTTCCATACATTCAGATTCCCATCTAGGAAATCTACTTTCTGTTTAGGGCAGGGAAGAAAACACGGAGTCTGTTCTAGTGGGTCGTCCCTGAAGGAGTGGGTCTGGGCTGGAGCACAGACATCCCTTTCCTGTTTCATCAGGAATCATCCTGAACGTCTCCATTTTCCCGTGGGAAGCTGCCAATCCGCATATTTTAACAGCTGTTAAAAAAAGACTTGCTAAAGCACACTTTTTTCCCCTTTCCATCATTTAACAAATACCAAAAACTTGTCCGTCTCTGCCTCCTTCATAATATACAAACTTCTAGGTCCCCGTTGGAGCTGCCGTCCTATGTCCGTCCCTCACATGCAGGGCAAGGATTTGGCTAAACCCTCCGTCCCCCGTCCTTTCCAGACCTTGACCCAAGCCTAGCTGTTACTCTGCCATCTCTCGAAAATTTATCCCGTGTCTCACAACTAAAGATGATGAACTTTTTCTTTGGGGGGGGGGGGGGCGCATCAAATTGACTTTACAGGCTCTTAGAGTTTCCCCAAATGACAAACACGACTTTCACGACTTTCCTTCACGTTGCTGTCCTCCCTGGCCAACAGCAACCAGTCCGCTGATGCCCTCCCCTTGTACCTTCTCCTCCACCATCCCACCAGCGGGCCAGACGGCAGACAGGCATGTCCCCCGTAGGTCTAGACTTCTCTTCTGGAAGCGCCTTGGTACCTAAGATTCCCTACAGCCACAGGGCTGTCTTGTTCCAGATGTCCAGACAACAGCATTGTCCCCCTTCTGCATAGTGAAATCTCTACATAAAGAATAATATCAGCAAAGATAAAGGGGCATTAGATCTTTCCTCCGGGCATTTGGTGGAAACTCTCACATTAGTAATGGTGCAGAGTGAACCTAACGCCCGGGGCGAGGGGAGACAGCAACTCGGATGTGGACAGGCCACCCCATTTCAGCTGAGCACAAGCACTGCCTCACGGGTATCCCTGTAGCCCCAGGTGTGAGAATTAGTCCCCCCTTGGATCTTGGACGAGGCCTCAAAGTCTGTAAAAAGAAAATATTTTCCCACTCGCACACACATTTCGCTACACCAAGGACTCCTTATACCCTCAGGAATTTCAGTCCTATGAAACTCAGCACACCCCTAAAGGAAGCTCCAAAGGTCTCCCTGCAAACCAGAGTCTGGGACTGGAAGAAGACATCACAGAAAATTCTATCAGAAAAAGTAAAATCAACAAGATGCAAAAGATTCAAGAATGTGAAAGTGCTTCTGACTGAAACATTTTGCACAAGAACAGGTGTAACTATCTTCTGTCTCCTTTTCTGTGTCTCCCACTTCCTGAGACAGAAGCCTCTATGTGTACAGGAACGTGTGACAAGGTGTAAACTACGCAACCTGCAGCTGAGTCCAACCATGTCAGGCCACTCCTAAACTCCTCTTTTCAGAGCATTCAAACCCCAAACTCTGGGCCCTGCTTACAGAGGTGGGTCCAGTGATCTATGCTACCTGCCTCCTCTTCCCCAGGACACGCCAACCCCACTGGCCTTCCTACTGCCCCAGGGCCTTTGCACCAGCTAGGCCCTCAGTCTGTCACCCATGTTCACTACCATGCCTGCGAGGCTTTGAAGATGCCTGACACAGAGGAAACTTCATGAAATACACATTAGAAAACATACAGGCACATGTACGCACACAACTACGTCAACTAGTAGCGACTCAAATTACTACGCGCCCGTGTATTTGTATGTGGTTGTGAGGGGGTGCTTACCCCACATCTCAGGAAGATGCAAAGTATTCCCATGCCACTCCAATAGTTTGAACATTAGATCTTGCAAACAGGTTGTCATGTATCAGAAGACACATATATACAACTTGGAAAGCTTCCTATAAACTTGTGAATGAAGTGCCATATCATGGAGTAGAGAGGCGCATGACCTCTCAGGTGGCCCATGTTCCCCTGAGCCTCTCCACACAGCCACCCGTGCTCCCAAGTCACACTGGGGATGCACACTGCGGCTACCCATTCCAGTTCCAACAACTGTGGCCTAAATCAGAATCTGTACCAAGAATGAAAGCCATCATCATCCACATGGCAAGCTGTCTGGAAACATCCAGATGTTACAGTTTGAAGACGGAGCCTACGGCAATCCAATGGAAGTGGTGTTCAGTTTCTGAGTCGTGATGATGCGGACTGAAAATGGACAGTCTCCAGAATCCTGGAGGATGTGAATGAAGATGGGGGTCAGTGTGTCTCCAGCTGGGAGAGCATGAGCAGGTGCTAGGTGAGACGAACATCTGTCTACCTACCAGAATATTTTAAAAAAGTGGAGTCTGCATTCTTTCCTACCCTCAAGCTAGTGAGAGCCAGCTGAACTACCTCCGTGAACTACTTTATATATTAGCGTTAGAACCTAAAAGAGTTTTTTACGCTCTCAAAATGAACCTGTGATCTGAAGGACTCCTACCACCAAGTGCTCTCAGGGGACCACCATGCAGCCAGGCAGACTGGAATCAAATGACAAGACCAAGGACCGGGCTGAGAACCAGGCAGGCCGTAAGGGGAGGAGGCCAATGGGAGAAGGCACTTGGGGCAGGACCTCACCACGGGCCCATCACTGTCATCCAGGTGGGCTCCCATTTCACAAACAAGCACACTGGGTCCTGAGTGAGGCCACGGCTGTTTCAGATGGCCTTCCCCCTTGAAGGTGGCTCCATGCTGGGTCATGTCGGGCACCTGGGCTGACAAACCTTTGTTAGCACTAGTGCTTTGACTGCTCTCTAGTGAGCGTCAAAAATGAATGTGGACCTTGCCCCCACCCAATGTGCCAATAACGGCAGGAGTCAAGACCCACAGTCTATAGGGTGGGGTACAGGAAAAAGAAAGAGGCAGGCTTCTTGCAGCTGAGATAGAAGGGGCCTCTCATGGCCTATGACCAGCCAAGGAGGCAAGTCACCAATGTGTTCAGGGTTACCTCTAGCCCACAACAAAGTCCTCCACCATTAGGGCCGGCTCCTCCCAAACCCACCACTGATGAAGGCCTTGGTATCTGCCGGGAAGGCCCTCCGTGGGGCTGTGCGTCCTGTGGACCAAGGACATTGCTTATGCTACGTGTACTTGTCTGAAGCATGAAATGTGAAGCAGGGCTTCCCGTGCTCCCAAGGACAGAGGAAATGCCACCTTGAAGATCCTGCACAACTCCAGGGCAGCCGTAAGTGGGAGAGGCAGACCAAGGGCTTCCCCAAGCTCCACCAACACTAGACCCCTCCCACAGGAAGGAAATGGGTGTACTGAAGCTCAGACCAGAAAGATAATGCGAGGCTTCCGGCCATGAGAAGCCCAAAGTGGAGGGAGAAAAAAAAGGAACAAAGAAATCATTGTGGACAGATAAAACAAAAATCTGGCAGGGCTCTGTCCTAACAAATGATCCAAAAGTGAAATGAGACTAACTTTTCTCCCTTGGCAAATGTCCTGTAGGTCAAGGCGCAGCGCTTGGAAAAGAGAGCAGGAGAGGGAGAGAAATGGGAGAGACTGAGGATCAGAAAGAATGTGCCAGGCTTCATGCTAAGTAAGGCACTCTGATGTACATTCTCTCACTTAACTGTCATATGAGAATTAATGAGACAGACCCCCAAGACGCGCACGGCCATCCCCTTTTACAGATGAGAGAATCGATGCTTTAGAGGTGTGCAGTTGGGAGCCTGAAGTAAACATGCAAACATTTTTGTATGCCTGCATTTTTCTTGGGTGAGGATCATTTCATTCATCCAATTACCTGAAAAGTTCATGAATCTCTGGGTTAGGTAACTTGACCAAGGTCAGCCAATTCAAAAAAGCTGGGCTCTAAACTCCCACGTTAACTTTTAAAAGCTCTTGCAACCAGGTCTGATCTGAGAGTCTCCAATGTTCACTGCATGAAAAAGGAAGGAAAAGAACCACAGAAGGGTTTCCTCAGGGTTGAAGAACTGCAGAGGGAAATGGGATGGACTCTGGGTCACAGCAGAATGTCCGAGGACATTCACGGGCCCTTCCAGTCTATTCCAGAGGATCTGCCAAGCAATTTCACCTTTTCGAACACATTCAATGTCACAGGAGTGACATTTTTTCATGGAACCCAATCAGACTGCCCTATCCATCACAGACACAGGCACAAACCCACCAACCGACAGGGGCAACTTTACCTGATGTCAAAAAATGACCTGGCAATGAGAGAAAAAGCAGTAATAAAAAGCCACATTCCCTAAATTATAGGCTTCCTGGAAGGAAGTTCTACAAAATATGAAAGGTCATTATCCTTGGGGAGGTAGAAGTCTTATCCTCATGGGCTCTGTGATTTTCCAACCCCTCATACCCACATGGCATTTTAAGACATAATAACCATGTATTGCTTTTTCTATTTTGGAGGGGAGCTGCACATACACTAATTAAAAATGCATCTCAGTGACATGAATGTTTCCCAACAATGGGCTGAAGAAAAATGACCCGGAGGCTCCAGTGTTGAGTCTCACTAACCCAGCATGAGACCATCCATTGGCATTCTCACCACCAGCCTCGAACACACCAGAAACCAGTCATCTGTGTCCTTGCTGAGAGAACAGACCCTTAATTCTACTTCACAAAGTGAAAGATGGCGGGGTGGCATATTATGAGATTATCCCAAGTAGTCACACAAAATTCAGAAAAACCAGCACTTTATAAGCAGGGTAGGGCCAGGTCCAGAATGGCATCACCCAGATAATAGAACGCTGGAAATGTGCACCTTATCCAATGCAGAGGTAGACCTTGTGTCATTCAGAGTGGGAAGATTTCTTAATTGTGGCCCCCCCCAACCGCTCCCCCCCAACCTCTTCTATCTGGAGGAGAGAAAGACACGTGAAACACATTTTGGAACATAAAACATGCCCAAATCTGGAGCAACACTGTGATCCTATGAGCTAGTGCCCTCTGGAGTCAATGAGCAGTTGGACTCTTCTTCCCTTTACTGCTGACACCAGCTTAAACCTGGAATCCACATTTATTTGCTTGGATTCTCTGTTTTTGCTCATGCAGTCACTTCCTGTCAACTTTCTGGCCAAGGTAAAAAGTAACAGACCCAGGAAGAGGGTGAGCTTTTGCAGAAACGGAAGAGAAGTGATGCTGTATATGATCCGGCATTTTTTTCTCAAGGTGGTGGCTCTCCCCTTCTAATGATAACCCCGGTCCACGCACCAACCGGTTCAGGTGGTTTTTCTGGGGTAGTTCTCACTCATCATCAAAGGGCTGAATGACTATGGAGCAGGACAAAGACAACAACAGCAAAGAGGACACAACGGAGTAAGTGTGTTGGACAGGGCGCTCAGAGCTCATTGTAGGACCCACAGGAATCCAGCAAGATGGCACCCAAGGAAGCATGGACTTGGCTGAGCTATGAATCAACGGGATAGATCCTGGATCAGGGGCTACTAATCAAAGTAACACAAGAAAAGGTCCCTGCTTCACAGAGGTTTAAGATTTTAGGCATGAACAGTAAGAAGATATTACAAAGTCAGCGAAACAAAGTTGTCAAACCCTTCTGGAACAATATGAGATAAATAAACAGCACATAGTTAAAATTATGTGTAAGAATCTGTGGTACTGATTAAGCGATACATTTCCTTGGAAAAGTGGGAAATGAGGGGAGAATGTGCGGTTTCAAAGATAACATCCTTTTCATGCTCCTTTCTTCACGACACGGGCTTCTCAACTTACTCTCTCCCAATGAGAGCATCAGGATCCACCTCGGTACCCACACCAGACACCTTGCAATCATCCTTGGCTGCTTTCTCCCTATTTCTTCCAGATGGAATCACCTAAACAGCAGGAAGTGTCTCACTTTTTTTTTTTTTTTAAGATTTTATGTATTTATTTGACAGAGAGAGAGAGACAGCACAAGTAGGGGGAGCAGCAGAGGAAGAGGGAGAAGCAGACTCACTGATGAGCAAGGAGCCCAATGCGGGGCTCAATCCCAGGACCCCGGGACCCCAGGAACATGACCTGAGCTGAAGGCAGACGCTTAACCGACTGAGCCATCCAGGTGCCCCTAAGTATCTCACTCTTAAACCCCCATTCCACTAGCCCAGATCCTCCCTCATCTTGTACTTTACACAAGCTTCACCGTCAATTATCAAGTATCACTATAACAAGTGATCAATGGAGAGAGAAATCAGTATCATGTCCCTCCGTCACAGGATGCTCGAGAAAGAACACAATGTCACTTTTTTGGAATTTCTACCAAAACACAAAGGCTGACTCTAATCATGAGGAAACACCAGACAAACCCAAACTGAAGGACATTCTACAAAAGAATGGACCTGTACTCATCAAATATTTTGAGGTTATAAAAGAAAAAGGAAAGACTGACGATCCATTCCAGATTAAAGGGCATTAGAGAGGACAGCTGAATACAACAAGTGATCAAGGATTTTCTTTTCATGGAAAGGGCATTATTGGGAAGAGCAAGATCTGTGGATTACCAAGAAGTTTTGTATCAATGCTATTTTCTGATCTGGGTAATCTCTGTGTGGTTATTTAAGATTGTGTCCCTGTTCTTAGGAAATATACACTACCATATTTGGAGATCAAAGGCCACCATGGCTGAAACATACCCTGAAATGGTGCAGAACAATAACAATGTGCACAACCGCATATATATTTTATACATGGATGTAGGGGGTGAGAGGTTGTGAAACAGAGAGCTTGGTAAAGCAAATGTAGTAAAAATTAAGATCTGGGGAATCTGGATAAAGATATATAAGAATTCTTTTTCTCTTTACTTTTCTGTAAACCTAAAATTATAACAAAATCAAAAGTTTTTAAATAAGTACAAATTTAAAATAAAATACAGTAAGATTCCTAACACCTCTAGTGCAATTATATAATTTTTCTATTGTTAAGTATTCCCAATTATGCACATTACTGCATAAACATCGTAGATTGTATGGAAATTTCATTTACTGTTTATTGTTTTCAAGCTACTAATGAAAATATTAAATAAAAACAGAGCTCTCACCAGCACATGGAGTTCCCCTCCACACAAAGAGCCCAGAAATCAATATATTATTCCTATTTATTAGTCTTTGTTTTAGTCAGGGTTCAATACAGATGAAGGTTTAACACATGTGGAAATTTCTCTTTAGGCTCTGATTTTGATTAGATTATGGGAAAGAAGGGAGTTTTTATGTGTTTGTTTTTAATAAATCTATGATATTCGCACTTGTAATCCTATTTGTCTTTCAAAAAAGCAGACTGTGTAGTGGAGGGGAAAAGGGAGGAAGCTAGATACAAAAGATGGAAGAAAATGGGACTGCAATTGTTGATCCTGGCCCAACATCCTCTCTCTAGCTAGAATGACCTGCTCACCGGCCCCTGAACTCCTCATCCAAACTCCTGAACTTCCTTCCACACCCCTGGGTCCTCTTCCTCTGCCTGCTCCTACCCATCCATTCTGCCAGGAACAGATTAGCCTGCTCCTTGGAGCTTCCCCAGTTACTCAGCTCAAGAATGCCTCACACCTTGGAAGGTCCAGGATATTTATTGCCCTGCCCTACTATGTGAGAGTGGGTCATCCTAAACCCTGTTGATCGTGTGTGTGTGTGTGTGTGTGTGTGTGTGTGTCATGTCCCTAAAAAAGATCATGGGGGGGATCATTTCTTCTACTCTTTTATAATCTCTCAGAGAAACTAGCGCTTACAACTAACAGGTGCATAAGAAACAGCTGCAAAGCTCCACATGCCCCAGAGTTTCCAGTGCAAGAATGGGGGGAAAGAGTTACCACTGAGTAACCCTGAAAAAAAACTGCTGAGAGATAGAGAGCAGTGCATGTTTCTGAAGTACATTTAGAGTCCCCAGAATATAAGTTTGCATTTGTACAATACAATTTCCCTTTTCAATGAGAATTCACGTACATTATTTCATTTCATCTTATTAGTATGATGGGATTTGTTCTTGATAATCCACAGCACTACGGTTACCCATCATCATCCCATTATCATTACATGTTTATAGATTTTCCTCTTTATTACTCATTTTATTTTTTCCATCAAGTATATTTCAAATACGAGGTAGTAATTACCAAGTTCTCTACGCCTTACACTTAAAGTCTGCCATTTTCCCCCCCGATCATAAAAGCAGTAAGTGCCTATTGTTGATAATCTTGAAAATAAAAAAAAAGTATGAAGGAAATAAAAATCACCCATCATCATCTCAGTATATTTATATATGTTTTAAAGGAAACTAGGACAGTTACATAGGCTTTTGTGTTTTGCGTCCCTGTCTATGGAGCTTCTTCCATATCCTTAAATATTAATCAAGAACATTCCTAATGGCTATCCAGATTTCCACCACATAATCATAATAGTTTACTTAATCCCCTCCTTATCTTTTAAAAGATGCATGGCAGAGATTCCTAATTGCCTTCGTAATAACTATCCTTCCTCGTGAACACAACACTCAATACCCCCGGTTAAGAATGGCATCTCCCAGTCTCTACCGTACTGGAAGAGTCATGTGACCAAGTTCCAGCCAATGAGATGCAAGAGGAAGCCAGTGGGTGTGGCTTTGTGGCAAGCTCTTTAAAGAGCAGCTGCAGCGGCCAGGGCTGTCTGCAGAGACGCAAGGGAGGTGGGTCCCTACTGATCCTGGGGGGCCTTCACTCCTGCACCTGACTGCCCTCCTCTCAAGATAGTTATGTCAAGGAAAATGAAAACTCTAATTCATTTTAATCCACTGTTGGGGTGTCTCTGTAAGTCACAGCTGAAAGCTATGATAAAACAGTATTTTTGTCTGTTTCTTCCCCCCACCCCACCTTCTGCTACCTTCATAGTCTATGTAACATAGTCTATGTAACTATGTATATAACTAATATACAAACCAGATGTTCTGTGATCAACCTGAGACAGAAGTCTGGCACAGGGGACTGGCACGGAGCCTTCCCTAACCTGTGGATGACAAGCCCGAGTCAAGAAGCCTGCAGGGAATGATACGGGCGTTTGTTCGTTTCTACTGTTCCTACAGCTCCAGCTGAGAGTGACCAAGAAAGCTGCCTCTCACTGGTTCAAGTAACTCCCATAAAAGAATTCCAAAGTCGCAGGCTGCTAGACTGCTTGGCACGCTCTCCCATCCGGAACCCAGCCAGCTGGGCGTGGCAGAAGCCAGCAAGCTTGGAACGGCGTCTGGGCTCTGGGTCTCTTTCTCAGGGTCTGAACGCAGCCCTGCAGGGAAGCCTTCCACCCAGCACAGCTCCTCATGGAAGCCCCAGCACTACCCGGCATAGCCCAGAAGCCCAGGGGGTCTCCAGACCCCAAGGGAACTTTGCTGGAACACACGACGGACAGGCCAGCCTGCCAGGGGCCAGGACGTTCACTCACACAGCAGCTGGGCTGAAACCCCAATGCAGTTTCTACTTGGTTCAAGGAACTGGAATCACAGCTGTACCTAGAAAAGCTGCTTCTCTACTGAACAAACCATTTCCCCCATAAAAACAGCAGACAAAGTACTAGAAAGCCCTAATGTAGCCCAAACTTCAAGACTGGTATATATTAGGGCTCACTGAACTACCTGCTTAAGTCAGGTTTAACGAGATGAGAATGCTTTAATCCTACTGCTTAAAACAACGGCTGAAGTGTGCAAGTCAAGCTTCCAGCCTTCGTGAGAACGGAACGGCGAACGCGAGTTCATCATTCTCAGGGGATGCCGCGGCCTGAGTGGTCTCGGCACCAGGGTTCCGAACCCTCGTGCTCCTGCAGTTTCAGAGCCACGGAGGAGCGGGAAGACGGCGCTCGGCCTGTGGTGCCTCCAGGCCACACCCAGGCGGTGCCAGACAAACGCATTCACTTTGAAACAAGCTTACTTTACTGGCCGAAAGGGAAAATGAGCCGGAAGTCCTGTGAAACCAGGATCCTACGTACTCTGTTTTACCATAATTTATGAGACAGTCTTTCTACTCAGAAACTAAAGACTACTGGTGTTTCCTAAAACGCCGGCACACAGTATCAGAGGTTTTGGCCCAAAGCAAGTCTTCAGATGATCTGGGTGCAAGTATTTCATTGTTACGGTAAGGGGCTAGAGCAGTCTAACAGAAGCGAATTCTCTTGTTCTCTGTAAATTTAGACTTCTTCGGCTAGAAATGGCTTAGGGGTCTGGGCACTTGAGAACCAGGAGAGAGTAAGACAACGGCGGGCGCTTGCTCTCACATTTCGGTGTTGTCACAGTGTGCCCTGGTCAGCCTGCTGTCCCCAGCCTTCCAACCACTTCCTCCCCACGTGGTGCCGCCCATTAGAGTTTTATTAACCAAATGCTTGAGGGTTTGTGTATATTTATGTTACCTCCTCTTCTCTCCCTTCTGTTCTACCCGGGCACGTTGGGGGGAAAAAAAAAGTTATGATGAACTTTAATAAAAACAAAATTAAAATGATTAAACCTTTCATATCCTTTAGAGATAATCTCTCTTCTGCTGGCTGGTCAAATCTGGAAGAAAACAAGCGCAAACCATAGCTTTGCTGCTGCTCTTCCCAGCCACTCCCCCCCCTAAAGAAACAAACAGAAAGGCTGCCTGTGGCCAGATTTTTAAAATAAATTAAATCTGTCCTCACACACGGAAGCCAGGTGTGGCTGAAAAATTCTTTTCAAATATCTGAGATATATACCAACATCCTTCCCTCCAGGGGTCTTTCAACATGAGCCTGACAATCCCAAGGGGAGGGGGACCCTAAAACAGTTACTGAAAAAGAGTCACTATGTCCCAATTAGCCATGTAAAACTTGTCTTACAAAAGGGACCCAAAGCCCTGTGTCTGCATACCATCTAACTGGAAACCCCAGAGAAAACAGTACAGTATGGCACAAGTCTCCCTGGTCTTATGTGTTCTAAGGAAGCCTTCAGATCTGCCTGGGGTCTGGGCACATGTCCGTGGAGAATAAAATGGCTGCGGAATTAGATCAGGCCTGTCTGTCAAAGGATGGCTAGACACGCACATCAGAGCCGGGTCATTGGCCCTTCCAGAGTGGGATAATGACCTCTGGGCACGCAGCAGCAGGGACACCAAGAGAACAAAGGTGTTAGGGCACTGAGCCCTTTTTGGATTACAGTAGCAGGCAGTGAAATGAAATTCTCATTCTAGAAATGCACATCACAATCTTATACACCGAGTTCTGTGGAACGGGAACGCCCATCAGAAAGAAGGTGGAGGGTGGGAGGATATGAAAGGTTCCGATCCTCTGCCTTGGTCATCCTCACACATACCCTGCCCAGAGACAGTGTCTCATTCTTGTGCTTGGTGTTTACATTGTACCAGAGACAACGCATCCTCAAGTCAAAAGGACAAGTCTTTCCTGTGCTTCACACTCAGGCGATGAGTCACCAGTTAAGGATTTTGTTTTTGGAGAAAAAAGCTGCTGACCCCTGGGCTAAAGCAGAGGATTCCAAAGTGCTAGGCTGAGCCCCAGGAGCAGCCTCTAGGCAGTTCAGGGTCAGTGGTGCCCTTTCTACCTGCAGTCACCCCTTTCCTCCCGGCCCCGTGGGGTGATGGGGAGGGACATAACTCCCATCTGAACTATGGTGGACATGCAGATTTCCATAGCAACCTGACTAGTGTTGGTCATGCTGTCACCCCCCTTTCTCAGACCTTGCCAATGACTTCCCATTTTGACAGGAATCAAATTCAAATCCTGACTCCTTGCCAGGGCCCAAGGGATTGGGCTGCCTGAAAGGCATCTCCCTGCCCTCTGCCTCCCCGCCAGCCCTCTGCCTGCCCTCCTGCCCTGACCCCAGCTGAGGGGCTTTGGGCTTGCTGGGCCCCTGCCAGGACCGCTCTCACTCACATCCTCCCGCTCAGCTCCAATGTCACCTCCCCAGAGAGACTTCTTCTGGGGCACCTTATATAAAACTACTCCACCGTCTCACTCAGCCCTGCCCGGCTCTATTTTTACAGCACCTTGCACAAGTGATGTTCTGTATTTGTTTATTTGGTGTCTGACCCCCCGACGAGAGGGAGAAACCCAGACTCTGCGTTGTCTCCTCTGGCAAACTCCCCAGAGCCTAGAGAGGTGCCTGGCCATGCTAAGGACACGTCCATGTTTGCAGGGCTAACGAACCCCACTTCCAGACTCAAATCAGTTCCCTCTTCACCAGCCATAGTTCTTCTCTAAAACCAAGAAAGGTCAAATCTTGTCTTTTCCCTACCTATGCCTTATCTTTACCTCTTCATTTCCCAAGTCTTCGGCACCTGCCCCTCCCCCTCGTACCTTCCCTTTTCCACCCTTTTTCAAGAACTGTGGCCCAGTTTTCATTTTGTTCTGAGTTTTACTGCCAACATAGCCTTTGTTGTTGCTTTGTTAATCATTCGAGACCCACCAAGCCAAATTCCAGCTAATATCTGCCATAAAATTCCAGTTGTATGACCATAAAAATGCCCTGAGTGGACACAAGTTTGCATGGCCAAGGGCGGGGCCTCATCCTCCTCACATCAGGGCCTCACAAGGCTCCGGTGACAGGCTGGAACCACTCGAGTAAAGACCCCCGCCCCAGCTGACCGGATCAGAGCTGCCCTCTCCACTCCTTGGGGTTTCTCAGTGCTTTTGGAACTGACTCACACAAGAAAAGCACAAAGGACTCTGAAAGTTGGGAAAACCATGTAAACCACTGCCAAGCGTCCGAGAAGACCCAGGCTTGCACTCCGATGCATGCAGAGTCACAGATAACTGTTGCCCCTTTGCTCATCTCAGTCTTAATGGGTTTCTTCATTTCCACACTGAGAATCGAGCAATGGACCACATTCCCTTCTAGATATGAAAAACCCTGTCCCTGAGGCAAAGCGCTACTTATCCCTTGGATGAGTCAGTCAACCCACAGCAAGGAGGGAAGACACAGTGGGCAGAGCATTGCCCTGAGCCTTGGTTCCAACTACCAGCTTAGCTGCTGTCTGGACCTGCACTGTCCAGAACTTTCTTCTGCTCTCTGTAGTGTCCAATATGGCAGCCACTAGTCACATGAGGCACTGAGCACAGACAGCCCAGAACGGGGCACCTAGAGACTTGAGATATCCACGCTTGGCTGTGCTTTACACTGCTGCAGGAAAGGAAAGCCCTTCTGGAGGGTGGCTTGGAAGCCTGCATCCCAGGCTCACACTTGGAAAGATCAGAATTGGGAAGGAGGATGTGCCCACCCTATGGACACATGGGGATAGGCCCTAAATGAAAGTTATTAAGGGTGAAAACCTCTGCACTGGGATCTTTATATAATGTCAAGCATGGAGTATCCACCGCAGAGTAAGATAAAAGCAAAGAATACCAAGTCCTTCAGGTACTTCCAGCAATCCAAATGCTTTGGACGGAAGCCCAACCAATTCATACCATATAGAATCGTCTGCCGTAACAGGTCACAGAATACGGCAAGGCCCTGGGGGCATTTACCCCAACCAGAGCAAAATAAAAACAAAACCAAAAAACCAGGGCTACCCAACATTGTCCACAAATCCCATGAGTTCCGCTCGCCCCTGAAAGCACCAATGGGCAACAGTAAGGAGTCACGATGGCTATAAATTCCTCGCACACACCTTCGACACAACCAGCTTGCTGGAGCGCCCAACAAGGGTGAGCTTTATTGATGCTGACAGGTTTCACGGGCATGAGAACACCGCTGGTGACCCTCCTCATGGAGGGCTGGCTGGTGGTTCCCCGGGGTCCCCCCAGGAGGAGGTCTGAGTGGAGGCTGTGTCAGGACAGGCGAGAAAAGATGGTGACTCGGGCTCAGTGGGCATGTGCTCCGACCCCTCCCCAGACCTGACAAGTTTCCTCGAGCACTTCTGCCTCCCTCTGGTGTCCCCTTCCGAGGAGCTGGCTCTGCTTCCTCACAGGCCGGGGGCCTCAATGAGGATGGAGGCTGGAAGCTGTGGGGGCGCTGGGAGGGACTGACGCCCTGCGTCTCCTCGACTTCCCTTTACCCCCGCGTCCACCACCACTCCCACCCTCCCTCCACATCCAAGAAGACCATGGAAAAAGGAACATGAAACAGGCCTCGGATGTCCTCAGAAAGCCCAAGTTACAGACTGAATTGTGTTCCCCCCCAAATTCCTATGTTGAAGCCCTAACCCTTCAGTTGCTCAGATGTGAGTGTCTTTGGAGAGAGGGCCTTTGAAACGGTGATCAAGTCAAAGGAGGCTGTTCGGGTGGACCCTGAACCAGTCTGACTGGTGTCCTTATAAGACACACAGAGAGACGCCAGGGAGAGGAACGCAGAGGAAAGGACATGTGAGAACAGGAGGCGGCTGCCTACAAGCCGAGGACAGAGGCCTCGGGGGAACCAAACCTGCCAATAACTGGATCTTGGACTTCCGGCCTCCGAACGTCAAGAAAACAAATTTCTCTTAGTTAAGCCACTCTGTCCGTGGTATTTTGTTGCGGCAGCCCCAAGCAAACTAAGGCGGTCCAGAAGGAAAAACTCTGTCCTAAGCTCAGGATTTTAAACCACTCAAAACAGTGGAAGAAAAGAGCACAGGTTCTTTTTTTTCCGACTTCATGAGAAGACGACAGTTTGGGATAAAATTTTAAGTTAAAACAACGGGTCTGTTCCAAGAAAAATCATACACTGTCCAATTTTTAATATTCTAATTGAAGCAAAGGTCAAGGATCTTTTAAAAGCAATCAATAGCTCCTTTTGTTAACATATACACCAAAGGTCTCAAGATAGTCTTGAGGTACGGACTATAAAAAGCCCTTCAACATGCACTCTGAAAGACGCATCTTTGGAAAGCCCGATCAAACTCCCTCAACACTGCTGAGAGGCTTACATGGCTCTCTAAAGTATACTGCTCTCATACGGAGAAAAGGAAGCAGAGAGAGAGATGGGAAAGCAATAAAAAATATGCCCACTCAGCCTGGCAGAAAGCAGGTAGGGGGTGGGCACCATGTTCTTTAAAATGGAAGCCAAAGAACGTTTTAGAAAATGCAGCTCAAAGCCAGCCTGGGCCTGCCCGAAATCTGAGGGATCCCAGGGAGGTTCCCAGCACTGCCCAAAAGAACTTACTCAATTATTCTATAAATCTGTACTGTCCACCAAGGTAGCCATAAGCCACATGTCACATTACGCACCTGAAATCTGGCTAGTATGACAGAGAAACTGAATTTTAAATTTTCATTTGACTTTAATTGATTTAAGCCTAAACAGCCCCATGTGGCCATTGCTGCCATATTGGACAGGCAGGCAACGTATCTGGAGAAGTTCCCTTGCTGCTCTCGAGGGACCCAGGGACCCAACAATCAGGGAACTATGGGCAGTGCTTACACTGATTTGGAAGGACAGAAAACTTTTCACTTCTAGTCGATGTTTAAAAAAAAAAATCATATGTGGCTATAATTCTCATAATTGGGTCACAGTTTGAAGGGGGTTCCTTAACATCTCTAAGTCTGAGAAGCCTTTGAGCTATTTCTGTAAGCAAAGGGATGCATGTTCTAGTTTCCTCCCTGGCCCCCAACCAAGGTCAGGAACAAGTTTAATATAGAACCTAAGTAGCCCAAGAAGTGGATTCTTTGCACATTTCTAAAGGCAAGACAAATACAAGTCATTATTTCTCTTGAAAAATACATTTGGGCAACACAAGTGGTATTAAGTGCAGGGGCTGGGATGAGGGATCTGCACACATGGCGGGGCTGTTTCCTGAGACAGTGGTCATCACAAGGCCCCTCTCCTCAAATGAAATCCAGGCACAGAACTCCAGCCCCCAACGCAGCAAAAACACCCACTCACTGGCTAGCCATCCATGTTCTCCTCAAGGTCAAGGTGCACACTTTCAAATTCCTTGGATACCCCCCCTTTGCAGAGGTGAGCTGGCATAAAGGTTTCACTAAAGTAACACTTGGTGTGATATGTCATTCTAAGTCTCCCCTGGGGATTCCTGTGTTTTGGGGCTCTCGGGCATGCCCTTCAACAGGGCACCACCCAATGCTGACCCTCAAAACACACACACACACACACACACACGTACATCTCTCCTAATTCCAATAACCACCAGCAGGTGCCTTTTTTCTTTTCTTTCTTTTTTTTTGCAGTGCCCCTTAGGAGCAGCCTCCCTAGAAGGCAGTGGCCATGATGTTGCTGCCTCTCAGAGTGGGTCACACTGGGTGGCCGTGAGGGCACACAAGACTACCTACCCAAGAGGACAGGATGGAGGACAACTGAGAGCCACTGACCAAGAGCAAGGCTAACTGGCCCAGCCGTGTGTAGCCATATGGGCAGCCCGCGGTATAGGGCAATGTATGCTCCAGTGTTTTATACTGAAATAAGACAAATAAACAAATCCCTAGCAGCTTTGATCATTCCATGAAAACAAATCAACTAGTGAATGGCAGATCTAGAACAGGTTTTGAATAATTTCTAAAAAGGTCAATGTCTTGGTGTGGATGTTAGTGTCTCCTGGAGAAGAAAGAGAAGAAATAGATGACACGGGAGGTTGGAGGCTCTGGACCCACTGCGCAGGCGACTACTATGATGATGTCCCATCCTCTTTAGAGAGACCCTTCCAGACCAGGAGCACAGGAGAGCAGTGAAACTGTGCTTTGCACGTGTCCACCTTCCAACAGACCAGATCATTAGCTTATTTTGCAGAGAGCAAACAGAAAAGTTTAATTGCCCTTAATTACCCAGTTCAAGAAGGCTCCTAGATAATGGCTCTCAGATTTCTTGCCTGGTATCAACGTAATTTCCCTGACTCTGGCTTCATTATATTCCTAACTTAGAAGCAACAGCCTCTCGAAGATGCCTTTCCGTAACAGACGCTGAAGTTCGAGAGCAGGCTGGGCCGTCACCACAAAGGTTTCTTGTCTGAAGAGTCAGATCCCTGGCTTCCACACTGGTCTGGCGGGTGCGGGGGAGGGGTACGGGGGGAAGGAGAGGGGAGGACACACTAGCATATACTTAGAGGAAGGACTGAGACAAGGAATATGTAATCAGAAGCCATCACAATTACAAATGTAAATGAACAGGCAATTGGCGCTGACCTTTGTAGATTGTTAGAGGACTAATTAAGGCAAATCAGGAACTCTGTTCCAACAGAAAAACAAGACAGTGTACACCCTAAGAACTACTCCTGTCCTCTCCATGTAGATCCAAAATGCAAGAGAATCAGACAGTAATCAAACTACGGATGCTTTCCCGGGACAAACAGCAAACTATCTCCATGAACAAAAGACAACCAAGACTTACTCCTTGGTATACTGTGAGTAACCATGCTGGTGTCTTTATCTACAAGCACCATGGATACGTGAGCTCTTGCCATGTGCCTGGCGCTCTATCAGACTCCATAGAAGTAGATCCCACCCCCGAAGCAGCCAGAGACCCCAATTACAAACTTTTGGTTATTTTAAAGCTTTCAAAGCTTTAAGAAAAATACTTTTCAAAAAGAGAAGCGAAGTAATCAAACGAACAGAACCAAATCACATTATTCCATAAACTCCATTTTTTCCTTTAACGATATCATACTCTCTTTCGTGCTGATCCATCATGATCTCTCTTTATCCGTGTGTTGTAAAGCATCTTTCCCAAAAGCACACTGAAGTTTACAATCCTATTGTCCATAGAGTCCTTATCAGGGAATATATTTAAGACAGATAAAGTCACATTTTCTCCACTCCTCCGTAAGTGCTTTAAATTTCACTCACTCCAATGTGTTTGATGTGCTTTTACGTGCAATGTCTTTAGTTAGAAATATGTTGTCCCTATGCCTTCCCCAAGTCCCATCAACAAGACACAGTAAAAAGGAAAAAAGAAAGAACGTTGCTGTTTGGTTTCACAAAAACAATGCTTCAGAATTATGGAACTGGCCATAACATATATCAATGTTATGGGGAAAATTACACTAAAATTGCATATAATTTAGCTACTTATAAAAAAAAAAAGACATACTTCATACTTAGTATGAAGGGCAGCCTTATGCCAATTTTGAAAAATAAAAACAGAACAAAAGGAGAAAGTTGAAGAGAGAACATTTTCTTACTCTCTTAAGCTGTAGGAGTTCAGCAAACCTTCCCGAAAGTTGATTTGAAAAAATAATCCATCAAGGGAAGCCAGTGAGTGTTTCAGTACGGGTTGTCACCAGATCCCGGTCATCACTTGGCCGGCCCCTGCCTCCCAACCCCAGGAATTCACGACCTTGAGCGCCAAAGATGGGTCAGTAAAGGGGGATGCCAGCTTCCGCCCCAAACAAAATATTCTCTTAGACTCCAAACAGTTGCGTCCTCTGTAAACTGAGTCATCATCTGATCGCCTCGAATGCCTGGGCTGGCGTCTCGACCAGGGAATCCACATGGAGAGATGAGAGGAGACGTCAGCGGCGTCCCCCAACTCACACACAGTCTTGTACACGGCACGCGATCGAGAACCATTCAATTATATGTGGGCAAAGTTTGGAGATCTAGGACTATGTGAAGGAAAAAGTAGTGAAGGCAAGGGTGAGACAGAAAAAAAAGGAAGAGGAGGAGGAGAAGGCAGGGGGACAGCAGGAGCACAAAGGGCCTCTTGTCTCCTGGAAGCTCGGGGCACTGATAGAGTGAAATTAACTACAGTTTCACCCGGGAGCCAGAAATGCCTTTTTAATAAGCAAACAGGGAAGCTGATCCTACACATGACCCACCTATGAGAGCTTTCCATCTTTCAAGAGCTTCTGGTCAACTAAGGGGAAGTAAACAGCCAGTGACAGGAACTGAGAGACATAACCCAGTGTGTCTGACCTAACGACAGGCCTTCTCTACCTCTACCTGGTTGTGCGGATGAAACGAGACCAAATCGCAACAAAGTCCAGACGCTACGTGGTCTTGCAGAACATACACTCAAGTCAACCACACAACCAGGCCAGGGGAGACTGGGAGGTGGGGGGAGACCTCATCTGTTTAAGTTACTCCCTTTGCTCTGAGCTGTGTATTTCCAAGTCATTTTTTTTTTTTTAAAGATTTTATTTATTTATTTGACAGAGAGAGAGAGAGAGAACACAAGTAGGCAGAGGGAGAGGGAGAAGCAGGCTCCCCGCAGAGCAGGGAGCCCGATGCGGGATTCGATCCCAGGACCCTGGGATCATGACCCGAGCCGAAGGCAGCCGCTTAACCGACTGAGCCACCCAGGCGCCCTCCAAGTCATTTTTTAAATGGGAAGGCCCACTGTGTGTCTGTCTGTCTGTCTGCCTGCCTTTCTAGTGTGGGGGTGAGAGTGGCAAGCATAACCACAAAACTATCACACTGGGTTAAAGATGATACGATACAGGACGTGGCTCGCCCACTGACGTAAGGGTAAAGCTTGACCCCATGCAGGACCACGTAGGGGACAGTAGCCTAATTATTAGCGCACCTCCAACAACCGAGACTTGGCCCTCTGGTGCAGGGCAGGACCTCGATGGTTTATGTCTGGCCCTGAGGCCTCTCTGGGGGTTACGTGATCGGTGACAGGGGTGAACCCTGACCACGACCACAAAGAGGTGAAGGGCAGCGGAGACCTCCAGTGTTTCCTTCTCCATACTTCCAAATTCACCTGGGTTGGCAGACTAGGCAGTAAGCTGGACTGACTGGAAAACATACTGACTTAAGGGAACAGGTAAAATTTGAAAGGCTATGTTTGCCCACCATCGGGAAGAAACTCTTCTAGTGTTCTCTCCACCAGCCGCAGCAAGGGAAGTCTGGGTACCTGCAGAAGGGGACAGGAGACTGAGCTCAGAGAAGAAAAGAAAGGGATTTCTGCTGTAAAACTTTCTGGTGCATGGACAGCAGAGGAGGAGAGGAGGGAAGAAAGACCACCGTCCTTTAACGAGATGTTGACAGGAGGCCAGTAGAGAGAACTCTAGACAGCACACCAGTTACGTGCAGCTCACAGTCAGAACAAGCAGAGTCCCCAAAAGGTGCTCAAAGACTCCCCGAGGCTTCCTTACACTACACGAATGACGTTTCCCACTGAAGATTAATGTCCTGACCCTTACGTGAGAGAAGAGAAAACCGGGAATATAGGATCAAGTCTCTGTTGATAAATTTGAAGTTGATGACCTTCATTCTGTGAGGTCCACAATGTCCCTTTTCTTAAAAAACATTCTTTCAAGAAGTTAAAAGCCAATCCCTGGGGGGAGGGAGGATATATTTTAAGATGAGTTGTCATAAAGGGGTTTCTGAAAGGGCACCCAGTTACTTTTAATGTCAATGTGAATATTACCTAATAATTTGTCCTTTTGTCATGATTGAGGAGTACGGACGTAGCCCGAGCGCGAGTGGGAGGAGGGCGCAGGGTGGGGAGGGAGGAGGGTGGAGAGCAAAAACATGACTTCAGGCCAAAGACAATACAAAAGGATTTTGAAATACAGAAAGGAAGTCTATCATCTAGACTAAAGTTGCTCATACACTTCAGGGGGAAAAATAACTCCTAATACGCATTAAACGAGAGAAACCCAGAAGGCCATGGTGTAAGAAAGCAATTCCGAGCGGACTGCATAAATAGGAGTATTACATTATAAAACAGGGAACTGTTTGTTCCAGTCCATAGACCCCGGGTGAAATGGCAGCTGTACACTATTTAGTTTGGGGCACCTCATTAATAAAAAGGGAATTCTGAGTAGAGTGAAAGAAAGAATTGAAGGGTGAAAGGGACCAGCTTTTAACAGAAGATTAAAACAATGACGTGTGCAGAGCTGGCAAAAAGAAAGAAAGAAAAAAGAAAAAGAAAAAGAAAAATTTAAAAACAACAACAACGAAAAACCCAACCCTGAAATAAATAGGTCTGCATTTATGGGTGGAGGAAGGAGAATCCTATAAAATGACTTTACAGCAAAATAATGGGAATGGCAGGATCACACAGAGGCCAAAATGTGGAGGACGGGGACCCCCACAGCCAGATGGCACAAGGGGACAGATGGGTCTGTGGGCGCCGGTCTCATCCCCCGCTCCTGAGCGCGCACACATGGAGAGATGTGCACACACACCAACCAGAAGCCCCAGAGATTACGACATGTGAACTTTAACCAGAAGGGGCATTTGAAAATCAAACGGGAAAGGACAGTTTTGCAGTGACGCAGAGGTGATGAAAATTATCCTGGTACCCAAGAAATGATCCTCGTTCCCGAAGAAATGATTCACCCAGCCTGCCAGGAGGACTCGCTTTTCCACGGTGATAATGAAACCTCAGCTACTCCAGCAGGGAGGACACAGTCTCCCACTTCCGGATATCCGGTCATTTCATTTACTTGGAAAAAAAAAGAGCAAAGGAGCAGCTGGGGGATGGGGGCAGGGCAGGGGCACAGGGGTCTGCAGGGGCTCAGGAGGGACACCTCCAGGGAAGAACGAAGCTGAGAGAGCAACTGATCTGGCAGGGCCTTCAGAGATTAGGAAATGTCTACTCTGGCAGAGGGCTAGCCATGAATTAATCATAGGTACCTAGAAAACCAGGGAAAATAAAAAGTTGTACAAGAAGGTAAATGAAATTATAAAACTCTACATGGCTCAGCTGTGATTAATATTTATAGAGTCAGAATAACGAAAACACTGAATATTAATATAACCCCAAATTATTATTTAATCATCATGGAAGACGGAGGGAGGGGAAGACTGGGTATGCAGGGAGGGCTGGGGAGTGTGGTGTAGGGGGTGGAGGGATGGTGTGTGTGTGCATGTGTGTGTATGGAGTTTGGGGTGTCTGTGTGTTAGTCTGTGCGTGGGGTGTGTGTGAGGAGGAGTGTGTGATTTGTAGAACGGTGTACTAGTGAAATCCTCATCTTTCAGAGTAGAAAGCCAACAGGGAATGTCTAAAACAACAACAACAAAAAAACAAAATGGTAGTAGAAGCACACTGAGAAATATGGAAATAACAAGAGAAGCAAAAGAAACAAGTGGAAGTTGAAAGCTATTGCTCTGGGCACGGGGATATGGGAGAGGGAGGGTCATGCCATTTTTTCATTACGTTTCTATAACTTGTTGCCTTTAGAAACTATAAAAATGTGAAATTTGGTAAAATTAAGATTAAAAACCCCACTGGGCCACTACAGCTCGGTGGCAAAGGGTGCAGCGGGTGATGGGCGGATGAAGGAAAGCCCTGAGTCTCCAGTGTGGCCAGCCGGGGTAACAGTGTGCCACCAGGAGAGTAAGTCTGGAGGGGACAGTGGTGAGCTCAGAGTCTATGCCGTGGCACCAACGAGAAATCCGGGGACCTATGTGACAGCATCTGGTAACGCCAGGAGATCAAAGCTTTAAAAGGCCGGGAGCCAAAGGCCAGGGCCTAATGCCCGGCTGACGCCAGCATGTGGGGCAGACTGTGGACCACAAGCCAGGGACAGGCATGGAAGGATGCTCATGAAAAGCAGGAGGACAAGAGAGAAACACAGGCTGGGAGCCCAGGGAAGGGAGCTGCGGGACAGGACCGGGCAATACTTCCAGAGACCACAGAAAGAAAAGAAGGCGTCCTAGCAGGTAGCTACTGGATTGGGTAAATCCAAGGTCAATGGTGAACTCTCAAGGGTGGTCTGATGATGGGGGGAGAGAGGCTATGGTAAGCTGAGGCGTGGACTGGAACGAGGCACCTGCAGTAGGAGGACAGGACAGGAACGGGGGCAGAAAGTGGAGAGGTCCCCCCAGAAGGCCCCGACTCTTTGCGGACAAGCAGGAGGCGCGGGGCCATGACTCGCAGAGCCCACCCTTGAACCCAGTGAACATGTTTACAGCAAGCATTGGCTGTATGGGATCCTCTCTGAAGTTCAATCTTCCACGCCGGACTTGGGGCCACAAACCGCCCATTCTTACCACCTAGACTGACATCATTTGGCATTTGCTTTATGTCCCTCTGAAGCAACACACTGAATGTGGAGTCTAGAACCAGAGGAATTGGGGGACAGGGGACAAAACATGACAAAACATCTCCAGGTGTCCTGCTCCCTGGGCAGCAGCCCGTGACACCTGAAGAAAAGCGGTGCTGAGTTCCTTTGGTTTAAAAAAAAAAAGAGAAAGGGCACGAATGCTCGCCATGTTCCCTCTGGAACACAAGGGTCCCCTGTGAGGTCGGTGACGGACACGAGAACCAGTAGCAGCCAGCCACAGGCTCCCCCACCCCGGGCCTCCCGGGCCCGCGAGACCACTCACCCGGCTCGGTGGAGGGGCACCTGCGGATGGTGAAGATCTGCCCCAGGTCCTCGTCCTCCTCCGGAAGGCCCTTCTGCAGCCGCTGCAGCTTGCGCAGGCTCTCGCTGCGCTGGTGCTTCATGGAGCGCACATGCTGGATGAGGTTGAGCTTGGCCTTGGTGGAGTAGTTGCACAGGACGCAGTGGTAGTAGCAGCTCTCGCCCTCCACTCCGCTCTCGTGCTGCTGCAGGTGCTGTGAGGGCAGAGGAGAGGGACACGGCGTGGGTAAGCCCCTCGGAGCCCGCCACCGCCACCGCCATGCGCCCGCCCCGGACCGGCCGCAGCCCGGTGCTGAGACTCCTCGGAGGGGTGGGTCCGTTTCCACCAGTGTACCTCCCTCCAAGGACCAGCAGCCGGCGGACTCTCGTTCCCATGTCCCCCCAGTGCCCCCCCTCCTCCCCTGTGGCTTTTCACAGGGCTGCTGCTGATGGATCGGACCCTCCCCATGCCACCCGGGTCTTCCTGGCACGATAATCAAAGGTTCCCCCTCTCACCCTCCAGAGCGTCCTGCTTTATTTAGATGAGGGCTGGCAAACAGTGGCTCACGGGCCAAATCCAACCTGCTGCCTCTTTTTGTAAATGAAGTTTTAACCGAACACAGCCACCTCCGTGCATCTGCGTAGTCTCTGCTTTCAAAGCACCAGAGTTTGAGTCGCTGCAACAGAGACAGCATGTCCCACAAAGCCTCAACTATTACTATCTAGCCCTTTGCCGAAAAAGTTAGCCAAACCCTGCTTTAGGTGACCGCCAAAGGGTCACCCTCCCTGTACCGAATCCCAGGTCACTAACACAAAGCCAAAGCTGCCGTCTGGCTTTTTCACAGGAATGACAGGTCAAGTTTTTATACTTAGAACCACAGTCTATGAGGAGAAACGAAAATTAGATTTTCCTTTGGATTAAAAAAAAAAAAAAATGACAGAAAAATAAACTTCTCCAGACTGGTTCCCTGTCAACATCTGAAGGTCATTTGGCTGTAGTGCATCAGATGGTCAAAATTACACCCTTTCTTGTGTTTGTGTAGGTACAGTACTGATTCCAGAACAAGGAGGCCCCAAAGCTGGCAGAAAACAGGCACACACAGGATTAAAGTGAGGGGTGCAAGGACAGGAGAGGTCATGGAAACAGTTAGCGGACCCCAGACTTCCGTGTGTAGAAGACTCAGAGATTATCCAAGGACAAAATCCACAAACTTTTTGTGCCTCAGAATACGATGAAAGCTATGGGCCCTTTTCACTAACTGCTGGGGAAGTGACATGCTCCTGGTATAGAAAGGATATGTCCTTCATTACAAATGACCCATTTTAAGAGAAGAGGGAATTTTTCCATCGGCTGCACATAAAGCAGGGGAAACAATTCCAGAAAACTTAAGTCAATGATCCAAGGTAACCCAGCTAGTTAGTGGGAGACAGAGAGAGAACTAGAACCAAGGTCTCCCATCCCCCAGAATCCTTTTGGAGGAGGAAACTCAGATCATGTGTTTTATGTGCTTATGTTATTACCCGCTTTCTCTGCACTCACAGCCCCAGACCCCAGAGCCTGGTCCAAGGACCTGCAGAGAAGACACAACAGATGCCTTGGAAATAATTTGTGTTGTTCCTCTCCTTTCTGACCTGTGCTTGTCCCATGCAGGGCCCACGTCATGAAAACTGTTGCTCATCCTGCTCGGACAGCCTTCTTATCCAGATTATAATTTGAGACCCTGAGAAGGCAGAGCAGTTAGAATGCCCTGCACTCCATCCAATATTAAAAATACCAGAGTGGCCCTACCAGCACTTCCTATCAAATGACACAGCTCTGCGGCTCAGGTGCTCGTGGGTGTATATTTTGTTCACTGGAAAAGTATGAAAATTCTAGAAGCACGTTTGAGCCTTAGTGCAAGAGGAAATATGAATGCACCAATGTCGCAGATAAATTACTGTGGGGGAGGGGAGGGAGGAGGCCCAGGTTCTCAATCATGTAAACTGGCTAAACCAATCCATAATAACTCTTGCTCTGAGGCCAAGGTATAGGTAAAAATGTGAAGGGCTTCATAGTTACCAACAGACAACAATCCCTTCTTTAGCCCCAAATGGGTGATGTGACACACTCAGGAGCAGAGCTTTGCAACAACGTGACACCCCAACCAGGAACAGCCACCCTAAAAGAATTTCACAACCGGAAGGGGTCTGAAGAACCAGCGAGCTCAATGTTAACTGGTAAGGCAACTATAACGACTGATAATAAAAAGCTACTTTTCCGAAGGGGTACGTGCACCCCGATGTTCATAGCAGCAATGTCCACAACAGCCAAACTGTGGAAAGAGCCAAGATGCCCATCAACAGATGAATGGATAAAGAAGATGTGGTATATATATACAATGGAATATTATGCAGCCATCAAAAGGAATGAAATCTTGCCATTTGCAGCGACGTGGAT